>NC_056729.1:761885381-761925381 GCF_019279795.1 Protopterus annectens | reverse complement strand
ACAAACACATGTGGCTGTGAACAGATATCATCTTTAAACATAAATACATTACTGTTTGTCTTTTCGGCTTTTCCCAGTTAGGGGTCGCCACAGCGGAACTCCGGTCTGCTAATGATTGGCAGTAGATTTTTATGTTGCTGAGTTGCCAGCCCGACGCCCAACCTTCAGCGGAGGCACGCCCATTCACACATGTCTTTCAGAGGCCACTCGACCACGGGGAGGACATGCAGACTCCACACAGAAGGCACTCCAGCCGAGAATCGAACAGGAGAACCTCTTGCTGTGAGGTGTCAAAGGAAAAATATACTTTAAATATGATCAAAACACTGTAGGTTCAGGTTAAGGCACTTTAATCTTGCAGCAAGGAGACAAAAATGTGCTATTACAGAGTTTGTCTAACTAGAAACAGGAAATACTTTCACTTTTATACATTCTCTTACTAGACATGGCCTACCAAGCTGACGTAATAAATTACCAGTCTTTTCATCATCATTTGTTGACCATCAGTCCCATGAATTTCTGCTGATGTATCAATTTTTGTGAGAAACGTCCTGAGGAAAACAACGTGGCCTTGATTACCACCAGTTAGATACATGTTATGTTACCATTCAAGGTACTATGGCTAATTCATGCACAATGCTAACAGTTCATTTCTCTAATAATCCTTTGTCTACTTTATCTCTTAGCTTCTGCAGCTGTACATGTTCTCATGCTTTGAACAGAGCTGATTGTTTAAAAATCATTACATTTACAGAATATAGTATTGTTCATTCATTCGTTCCTGACCTAGCAGATAAGCACATGCTTCTCAAGTACATTTCCAAAAGGCATAAACATGAATATTGCTGTGCTAGCAATTACTAGGTCAGAGGGCATCTTGCAAGTTTCAGAAAGCATACTACAGTTTTCAAAAAGCATCTTTTTCAGTCTCATATGAAACTCAATTTATATATAACACGGTGCATGTAAAATACAATGAAAAACGTGTTAATTCTTCTGACTATTAATTAGCATTAAGCATACACACCTTAATACATATTTTTCTAACATTTCCCTCCTGTTAATACTTTTTAATTCTATTTTCAGAAAAGGATAAACAATGTGCTTTTTTTCCTAACCTCTTCCAATCAGGATTTCCAGTTAAGAAAGTCATTCAGTTTAAAACTTTTATGAAAGTGTTTCACATTCTAGCAGCTCTTTGAATTCAGTACTTTGATACATAGTCTCAGATACTGATATATCTATGAATTCTTTGATTAATTTCTTCATGCAGGGGATTCCACAGCAAACACAAACTCCTATTAGGAGTAATTCTACCCCAATGGCAATCAATATGTTCATTAGGATGGAAACCCACCCCCCCAAATATATTCTGGAAAAAGTCTGTCAGAGGGTTTGGGCCTGGTTTGGTCATGGCCTACACTTGCTGAATTACCTCAAGATGATCGTTAATCTCATGCTGATGATCAGGAATAAATGCACAGCATTCTTCTTTGATTAAAGCGCACGTCCCACCCCTCGCCTCTAGGGTGAAGTCAAGAGCCATTCGGTTTTGGAGCAGTACAGTTCTCATGGCATTCAGTTCATCAGTTATCAGTTCAAGAGCAGAGAAAGTCGCATTACTCATTACTTCGAGAAGTTTAGACAGTTTTTGCAGCTCCCAAATCGATTTAACTGTACCATATGCAGGTAATATGCCTGCCCACGATATGACAGCATCACTCAAGTCCATGTGCGCAAATTTGGTTTCCACATTATGATGGTCTTTCCAGCCTGCTTCGATCTGTCCCACTGAATTCTCAGGTTTCTTAACAGTCTTTTTGGTTACATCTCGGGTATTTCGAATACTTCCCTGAGATAGAACTGCAGTGTGTCGTATGGCCGGGACCAGGTATCCCAAAAAACAACTGCCAGACCAATTTTCAGGTAACCATTTATATGCTTTTTTATCACACACAAAATAACAGTCCTCTACTTTAGTTGTTACTTTGTTACAAAATGACTGCCCTGCATGAAACATTTTCCTATCTATTACAGATAACTGTTTAAAAAGTACAGGATTACGTTGTACCTGATCAAGAGTCTTATGCATAGATTTAAGAAATGAGTTATAATCTGTACTACAAGATCCACCTAAATCATTTGCTTTTGTATAACATTTATACTGTACAGTGACATTACACTTGCTCCATCCCACTTGAATGGTATCATTTTTGTAAAAACATACAATTCCTTTTTGTGTTACAGGCAAATACAGTGCTACCTTATCATAAGCTTTAATAGCAACTGTGTCAAAAAAACAGATTTTCCCAGGTCTCATTGACCCCCAGGTGGATAGCAGCCATCAATAAACCCCCGTATGCTGTTGGTATGGCCGTGCAGACCCAGCAGTTCGAAACATTAAAAGTCTCAGCATACACACGTGTAATTGCCTGATAAGTGTTAAAGTTCGGATGCCAGTCTATGTTTGGCCCATCACATTTAATCAGTTCAAATTTTGTGGCAGGAAAAAGGAGTGGCCACAACAAAAAGAACAATGTGATTAGCATAGCTATCAAAATGATCATGCAAGTTGTCTGAGGTTGCTCAATGTCTCTATTCACTCTATACCTGGCCATTGTTTTCTCGTTGTACAACAATAACAAGGTTTTTGTCCAATTCAAAGTTCTTAACCAGTTTACAGTGCGTCAAATGAATCCAGGAAGCTCGCTCCATGATCTTGACTGCAGTGGGTGTCGACAGTAGTACCTGGTACGGCCCTTTCCACTTCGGAGAACTCCAGTTTTTTTTTTTCACAATCTTCACTCAGACCCAGGTGCCTGGGGCTACTGCTGCTTCCGATTTCGGTTGCTCTTTATCTGAAACAGAATTTAACTGCAAAAGTTTGTTATTCAAAAATTGTCTCATATACCCTGAAAGTGAACTGTCAGCCTCTTGCTCTGCCGACATGAAAGGTTTCCACTGAGGTGTATAATATGCCCTGCCAAACAAAGTTTCAAAAGGAGTCAATCCCTTTGCATTTGGAGCAGTTCTCATGCTCAACAGTGCTAGAGGCAAACAGTGCACCCAGTTTTTTTGTGTCTCACTCATCAATTTCCTAAGCTTATTCTTCAACACCCCATTATGCCTCTCTACTAATCCTGCAGATTGGGGGTGGTGTGCGCAGTGATTTTTTAATGATATTCCGAAATAGCGACTAAGTTGTTGCACTGTTTGGTTCACGAAATGTGTACCGTTATCACTATAAATCTTTTCCGGTATGCCAAATCTAGGTATAATTTCTTTAACAAGGACCTTTGCAGCAGTAGCTGCATCTGGATTTTTAGTTGGAAAAGCTTCCACCCATTTGGAAAACATATCTATAATGATAAGGCAATACTTTTTATTCTCACATTTATTCAGTTCTATGAAATCCATACAAATAGTACGAAATGGATATGGTGGTGTAGGGAAACTCCCTTGCTTAGGCTTCAATGCCCCTTGTGCATGATGCTTGTTACAAACATGGCATGCTGCACAAAAATGTTTTGTGTAGTTTGTAAATCCATACATTGTAAACACTCGATTCACTAACTGTACCACCCCCCCATTGAGACATGGCTCTGCCCATGGCTCAACAAAGCTGCATATCTAAACAAGTTAGATGACAGAACTGGTTTCTTTTTCTTGGAGATGTACAGTCCCTTTTCAGGAATTGCTCCTCGTTTTATCCACTTTTGTTTTTCTACATTTGTAGTAAGTGTCTGCATTGTTTTTAACATTTCTAAATCTAAAATCTCAGAGGGTTGTAATTCCTCACTCAAAAGAAAAGCTTCTGAGGCTGAAGCTGCCTGTTTTGCAGCTGCATCAGCTCGCGCATTACCTTTTGAAATTCTATCCTGTTGCTTGGTATGAGCTACGCATTTGCAAATAGCTACTTTTTGAGGTAACTGAATAGAGTCTAATAAATCTAAAATAAATTGCGCATGATTAATTGGTTTACCAGTAGATGTTATCATTCCTCTGTTTTTCCACTGCTGCGCAAAAACATGTACAGTAGAAAAAGCATACTGACTGTCAGTAAAAATATTCACTTTCTTACCTTCTGCTAATGTACATGCCCTTGTCAAGGCAATTAATTCTGCTGCTTGTGCAGATAAGTTGTGTGGTAAAGATTTTGCTTCTAAAGTTATGGTATCAGAAGCGACTGCATACCCCACTAGAGTCTGTCCTGTAGGACCCCTCCTGCACGAGCCATCCACATAGTATGTCACCTTGGCATCATCCAAGGGAACATCTGTAAGGTCTTGTCTAGGTAATGTCTTTTGCTCAATTTCCTGCAGGCAGCAGTGTGGTTTGCCATCTGCAGGGGTTGGGAGCAAGGCTGACGGATTCAAAGTTGTGCATCGTTCAGTTGTCATATGAGGTTGGCTCAACAGTATAGTCATACAGGAAAGATGTCTAGCAGGAGAAAGATATTCTACTTTTTCTTGCAGTAAAATAATTGCGACTGCATGAGGCACTCTCAATGTGAGAGGGTGGAACAACACTACTGAGGCCGAAGCCTGCACTGCCATTGCAGCTGCAACTACTGCTTGCACACAGTGGGGCAGGGATCGTGCCACTGGATCTAACTGTGATGAATAGTAAGCTATGGGGCATTGTTTGTCCCCATGTTGCTGTGTCAACACTGATGTCATATAACCTTGCTTACAGTCTACAGTTTGGAAAAATCGCTTATGATAGTTTGGTAATCCTAAAACTAAAGATGATGCTATCAGTTGTTTTAACTTGCAGAAAGCTGCTTCTGCTTCTGTGTCCACTGTAATAAATCCTGTGCTGCCATCGGCTTTTTGAATATCAAATTAGTCAGTGGAGCAGATTCCAAAGCATAATTTGGTATCCAACTCCGACAAAAGTTAGTAGCTCCCAGGAAGGACATCATTTCCTTCTTGGTAGTTGGTCTAGGTGCTTGTAATATTGCTGTTTTTCTGTCTTCATCTAATATTCTGCCTTCTTTGGATATTACATATCCCAGGTATTTTACTTGTTTTCTCTAAAGTTGTAGTTTGTTTTTGTTCACCTTGTGTCCTTGAGTAGCTAAATATTGTAATAATGCTATGGTATCCTCTGTACATTCTTGCTGGGTGGGGGCTGACAGCAGAATGTCATCTACATAAAGTAAAATCTGACTACCTTTCAGTGGGATAAATCCTGCCAGGTTGCTTGCCATTTCTTGTGCAAATATTTTTGGACTTTCACAATATCCCTGTGGTAATCTCGTATACGTATACCGTTTCCCCTGAAACATAAATGCAAACCAATGTTGGCTGTCGGGGTGTATTGGTATTGAGAAAAATGCATTACTAATATCTACCACAGAAAAATACTTCTGCTGAGGCTTCAAATCATTCAGTAAGGTGTGTGGATCTGGCACCATTGGTGCCCTGGGTATAACTGCATCATTTACAGCCTGTGGATCTTGGACCATACGCCATTCCCTGTTTGCTTTCCTAACAGGAAATAAGGGTGTATTACATGGTGAATTGGGAGATTCTATTAAGACTCCTTCCTTAAGTAAGGCTGCTATTATAGGTTTGATCCCTATCTCTGCAGCCTTTCTCAAGGGATACTGTCTTTTCTGAGGTCTAAATGCTGATTTTGCCATAATGGTAACTGGTCCTGCTGTTCGAATAAGTCCTACATCTGATTTCCCTGTTGACCAGAGAGTCTCAGGTATGTCTCACAAGGCTTTTTCCTCTTCTTCCAATAAGAGTAATACTCAGCTATTCTCACTGGCCTGTGAGTGCACAGCTGGGTGTATCTGTGTTATCCAATTCAATTTCTGCTTCTGTACTCCTTGTTCGGAGAGTTCTAATTCTGTCTGTTTTTCCCAGCTTGTGACTTTTTCTCCTAAGTCTGCCCATTTCAAACTTCTATTTTTGGTTAAGCTAACATGTGGCAATCGATTAGATTTGTAAAGTGCTAAAAATTCCTGGGGCAATGAACAGCTCATTACACTGTTTTCTTTTGTGTCCCAGTACAAGTTTCGTAACACTAGCCTGTTTGCATGGTTTTGAAACAACTCCTGCTCATATTCTTTATCAGGTCCTGGTCTATTACAGTAATATAGAGTACAATGCAACAAATGTTGTTTGTCAATGTCAAAGGAGGGGGATTTACTGATGGTTACGTTCATCAGTTCTTCGGTTACTGCCCCTGGACCAGTCGTAACCAAGTCCTGGCTGTACCAATAATATGTCTCGCCCTCCTGTTGCACTACAAAAGTATCCATTTGTCGCTGTGCTTCCATACCCTGCATGGTTGGAACTACGGCTATGCCAAATATCTGCATTAAGTCTCTGCCCAAGAGATTTACTGGGCATTTTGCAGAAACAACAATTTTACTTTTCTGGGTCATTCCTGAAACGAGGTCTGTTATTGCTATATCATGGGAGAGTGGCTCCCGATACAGCTGTCCATTAGCTGCTTTCACTAGTATATAATCTGGTGATTCTGAATCTTCCGGTAATTTGGAAGGATGTATCAGGGTCCGTGAAGCCCCTGAGTGACACAAAAATTTGACTTCCCTCCCCTCTACTAGAAGCGTAACTTCCGGTGTTGTATCTGCTAAGTAGAGCTCTGGGCTCAATAATGCTAAGTCCAAAATTTCATTTTCATCAACATTTACAAATTCATATACATCCTCTACCCCTTCTGTCACATCCTCTACCCTTGCTATCACATTTGCATTTGTCTTTTCCCATTTATTCTCATTCAGTGATTCCTGACTATCATATAGTCATTCCTCATCCTCCTTATTTTCTGTAGTCACCTTTTTATTTAGTCTGCAATCCCTTGCTAAATGTCCTTTTTCCCGCATTTAAAACATTCACCCCTTTTCTTTCTTTCTTCTAAATCTTCTGATCATTTATCAGATTGTTTGTTTCCCTGGGTATTTTTCTTACCCTTTCTCCCAGTTTGTACTACAAAAACTTCTGACCCATCTTCTGCTGAAAATGCTTGAGTTTTCTTTTTCTTTTTACTATTAAAATGTCTTTCTGCATGTCTTGCATATTCAAGTAATGGCTGCAATCTACTTGTACGATGATCTACCATGTGCTTCATAATAAAGCTGCTAATAGGAGTTATACTTCCTTTCAAGAATGCATTCTTTAGCTGCTACTCATATGGGGAATCATGTGTCTGATTTTCTGGTATCTGCATTCCACAGTGGTTATTAAAACATTCTAATAATCTAGCATAATATCTATCAACCGTTTCATCTTCTTGTTGAATGCACAGATTAATGCAAGTCCAATCAGCCCTAGGCTTCCACTTTTCAGAGATTCGGTCTGTCAGACTCTTTACTCTGCCATCTAATTCTGCATTAGTATGTGGGAGTGGTCTAAGCTCTGCGTCACGGGGATTCCAGTCGCCACTGATCATGTGCCAATCTGGACCTACAATTTGTCTAACTACTTTTTCTACTTCCTCTCCATTTAAATGGTAACTTAATCTCATACCCTGTAAATCTTCTAAAAATTTTCTAAAATTCACTTTCGGATGGGGAATTCCCTCCGTGGCTTTCCGGACATCTTCCGGTGTCCACGGTCTATAAACTAAAAAAGTCTGATCCTGTCCTGCCTGTCCTGCCTGAGGATTTGGTAATTTTATGAGTGGACATATCTCTTCCTCACTCATAGCTTGTGATTTTCTATTTATTTTATATAATTCAATCTCCCCTCTCAAGTTGCGTGTTCGAGACCTTGTCTCGATAAGATCCCTGACAAACGGTTTTGATGCTGTAGAAACAGCTGGGTATAGCGGAGGTGGATCAGCTTGTCCACTCGCTTCATATTCTGGTACGGGAAGCGGAGGGGGCGAAGGAGGGGCTGTCGCTATTACCAAGTTATTATCTTCTTTGTCTAAGAACATTGTTTTTGAATTTTTAATCTTTTGTTCCCTGCGATTTGCTTCCTCAAGCCACCTATGTGCCTGAGGAACTCCTAATTGTTGTTGCTTTTTTAATTGACCTTTTGCTTCTGTTTTAAGTTGCCTGACAAGTTTAATAAGTGCAAGTTTATCCAAATTACCATCAAATTTATACTTATCAACCCATTTTGTATAGTACTTAACATTGTCGGCACGCTGTAATTGCATATATTTCGCTCCTTCAGTTAGGGGCGGGTCTCGGGAACTTTTCGTGCACTGATTTCCCATGTTGCCTTAGCTAAGCTGTAAATTGTTACGTAACCCTTCTTATCACGTGGTACCACAGTTCTACACCTTTTTACAGTTTATCTAGAATAACTGTCTACCTATTCTGTTTCCCTGATCTATGACAAGACAGTAACCTTTTTTGTCCCTGACCTGCACATGCAAATCTTCCTGACAAAAACAGTTCTGTAACTAGTCCCTGATCTTAAAACAGAAATAAGGTAAATTCCTCCTTACCTGACCCTCCGTGAGTTGATCCACTGGATCGTTGACTCGTCCTCCAATCCCAGATCAGAAACAGTGGCTGGCCTCTTTCGAACGACAATTCAGTCGGAGGTCTTTTAAAACAGAAGAGCCGATTTGGCCTCTTCTCCATACGGATGCATGCCACCGGGCCCAATTCTGACCTAGGCCTAGAGCGAGAGGTACTTTCCGGCTCGAAGGACCAAACTGTCAAAGGAAAAATATACTTTAAAAATGATCAAAACACGGTAGGTACAGGTTAAGGCACTTTAATCTTGCAGCAAGGAGACAAAAATGTGCTATTACAGAGTTTGTCTAACTAGAAACAGGAAATACTTTCACTTTTATACATTCTCTTACTAGACATGGCCTACCAAGCTGACGTAATAAATTACCAGTCTTTTCATCATCATTTGTTGACCATCAGTCCCATGAATTTCTGCTGATTTATCAATTTTTGTGAGAAACTTCCTGAGGAAAACAACGTGGCCTTGATTACCACCAGTTAGATACATGTTATGTTACCATTCAAGGTACTATGGCTAATTCAAGCACAATGCTAACAGTTCATTTCTCTAATAATCCTTTGTCTACTTTATCTCTAAGCTTCTGCAGCTGTACATGTTCTCATGCTTCGAACAGAGCTGATTGTTTAAAATCATTACATTTACAGAATATAGTATTGTTCATTCATTCGTTCCTGACCTAGCAGATAAGCACCTGCTTCTCAAGTACATTTCCAAAAGGCATAAACATGAATATTGCTGTGCTAGCAGTTACTAGGTCAGAGGGCATCTTGCAAGTTTCAGAAAGCATACTGCAGTTTTCAAAAAGCATCTTTTTCAGTCTCATATGAAACTCAATTTATATATAACACAGTGCATGTAAAATAGAATGAAAAACGTGTTAATTCTTCTGACTATTAATTAGCATTAAGCATACACACATTAATACATATTTTTCTAACAGAGGCAACAACGCTACCATTGCACCACCACAGATACAGTCTCATTTTTATAATTGGTGACCAATAAATACTTGCACTGTCTAGTAGTATTTACATAGGAGATTACTGGAATATAGTTAAGCCATAACAGAATCATCACTATCACTTAAAGGGAACGGGTAACAATCTGTCCCAACACATTCTAGAATACAAAAAATATCCAGAATGTTGCCAAGCCTGGATGGTTTGTGCACCAACTGTTGAGCATTATTTCCAGCCAAAAGTGCTAAAAATATTTTCAAGATATTCCTCACTTTAATCCAGGAAACTTTAAGTTACCTGCTACAATTTCATTTTGGGCATTTACTGAATAAATATAATTCAGTACTTCCAAAGTCTTGCTTCCTGGATTTAAGTGTTTTGTATATGCCTACCGCAGATGTCACAGCTCTTCAGACTTTCACAGTTCAACACATGAAATCAGTGTTTACCATGTTATCAAAAATCTGTGACGATGTCAATCTAGTCTTTCCGTTAGTCCATAAACAGCCCCACTATTCCTGCTGTAACACTTATGACACTGAAAGAAAAAAAATGGACACATCAAGACATGTATACAGTCTGTTTCTCTATGAAAGTTAACACATCTGCATTGAGTGGCAAAAAAAATATATATACCCCGTAACTTTTAGGACTCAGCATCTCAAGTTTGCAATTTCTTTTCACATCTACATTTACCTAATCCATTTTGCAACTTACAACCCAATATGAAGCATCACTATATACAATTTCAATGTAACCTCTTCCTACAAACACACAAGTACCCCTGAATGTAATGCAAGTCACCCATATATGAATTATGTTCCAACATTACCAGTGTTAGCTTTTGTGTTGTCACTAATTTTCCCGGTGGCAGACAGCTGCCCGTTTACAATTATGCTTAAACATAAATACATTACTATGTAGTACTAATTCAAGAAGGAACAAACAAGGGAGATCTTATTAGCTGAAAAACTGCTATGTTCTACTATAAACTCTTATACATAACTAATTCCCACTTCATTTGGAATGACTGTAAACAGAGATTTTACATCCATTGTTACAAATAAAATATTTGCAATATCTGTACCATTCAGAAAGTGACCTAATGCGTCTAAAAAGTCACATGTATCTCTTATAAAGGCTTTACTATGCTCCAACGAGGGTTGTAATTGATGGTCTAAATATTTAGATATCCCTGTAGTAGCCCACTGCCCACCTGAGACAAAAGGTCTCATAGGTGGGTGTGATAAATTCTTGTGGACTTTAGGCAGACCATAGATGAAGGGACAGACTGGATACTCAATATATAAATAATTATATTCTTCAGGTGTGATGGCTAATTGTATAAGCTGATCATATAGTTCAGATTTAATTCTATAAACAATGCTATTCATATCAACACAATTAATTATTTTAAAAGTTTTATCATCACTTAAAAACTCAAGCATCAAGGGTTCATATTGCTCACAATTCATAACAACCATCTTCCCTCCCTTATCAGCAGATTTAATAACAATATCATTTCTAGCACATAACTCAAATAAAGACTTCTTTTCAGATTCATTCAAGTTATAGTATTTGGTAACTTTACCTTTAAAAAACAAACTATACATATCATTCTCACACATTCGACAAAAGGCAGATGTTGTCGAACTTGTAGGAATAAATACACTGCTCCTTTTTAAATTTGTAACACTATTAGTATTGTTATTAAACAACAATTTCAGGTCAATATTTCTCTTAAACAAACATAACTCAGTAAGACATTCATTTAGTGTCCCATTTATAGATGGAATAAAACTCAGTCCTTTACTAGCAATTTAAGTTGGTTCATATCAAGATCGACTGTAGATAAATTTAAGACAGTTTGTCCTATGTCTTTCTGTTCCGTGTATTCGGACCTACCTTTGGTATCACTTCCAATTCCTTCTGTGGTGCGTTTGTGTTTCTCTGCAGTGTACCACTCTGGTTGCTGCTTTTCCTGGTTCTGGTTTGCACTTAGAGTGGTAGTTGTAATACAATTTTGTTCTTTGTGCCTAAAAAACAGACATTGCTAGACACTCCAGCAGTTAAATTCACAGCCATAGATGATATATTACTTTTCTTAGCTTCAGAGTCTTGTCTAAAAGAATCCAGCATGCTTACAGCTTCCTCTATATGCATACTCATGCCACCAGCAGGAATTGCTTCTATTGTATGACTCCTAGTAGCTGCTCTGGCTTTATGCATGGAATCATTAGATATAACAGCCTCAGGTACAGCTCTCTTAACAGGGATACGGTATGATTGATTCCTTTCCCTGGGCCAGGAAAACAAACGTCCGTTACTGAAATCATTCAAGTCCCTTAACAGCTTACGCTTAATTTTGTATGAGAGTTTATAGTAGAACATAGCAGTTTTTCAGCCAGTAAGATCCCTCTTTTTGTTCCCTTCTTGAATTAGTACTACACATAAATGTATTTAAGTTTAAAGATGATATCTATCACCGACTTTCAGGTGTAGCTATGGGGACACCTGTAGCTAATAGCTACGCCAATTTGGTGCTAGCTAGATGGGAAGAAATGCATGTCTTTGTGTCTGAAGGTTTTGGTTTTGCACATCTTGACCTGATTTTTTACAAACATTTTGTAGATGACATAATATTGTTGTGGAGAGGTGACAAAGATAATTTAAAAATATTTGTTGAACATGTACAGTCCACTACTGAGTTTCTTAAATTTGATGTGTTGTTCTAGTAATGAGATTATTTTTTTAGATGTGAGACTGTTTAAAGACAATGATTTGATTCAAACTTCTATTTTCAGAAAAGATGTGCAAACCACTCATTATGTCCATAACTCAAGTATGCAGCCTAGACATATATACAAAGGAGTAGTGAAAAGTTAATTTCTAAGAGCCAGTCAGCTAAATACTATGGATGAAGGTTTTACATCTGAGGTTGAGACTATGTCTAAAGATTTTGTATATAGAAGCTACACTAACTCTATGTTGGACAGTGTAGCAGAAGATGTTAGATTGCAGCGACAAAATCTGATACAACCATATTTATTTAAGGGTAGATCTGGAGAACATAGAGAAAATAATCGACTGAGAGAACATAACCTAGGATAAGTGATGAAATTTAATAGACACTCACCACATATTAAAAGCATCATTGAGCGAAATTGGACTATATTGAATTCGGACAGTAATGTTAGAAGAATAGTGGGGGAAAAAAACCTTTCTTTATATATAAAAAGAGAAAAATCTTAAACAATTGTTATGTTATAAAGATCTGAAAACAGATGTGAAAGGGGCATATTTTAGGCAGAAATGTACTATTCCCTGCCATAACTGTGTATATTCTAAGTTTATTAATACACACGCTGATTTTATGCACAAAGTGTCACAGGTCAGATTTGTTTTCAAATCTTTCGGTACATGCAATACTGAAAATATTGTCTACTTAGCTAACTGTACAAAATGTCCCAGCTTCTATATAGAAAAGACTAATTGTAAGTTCAAAGAGAATTTCATCACATTTATCAAACATTCATAGGAAAATTGAAACCAATGCTCTTAGTCAGCATATCTTACAACAGGGTGATAATAATAATTTTAAATTTAGAATTCTTCAGAGGGTTTACAAAAATAAGAGAGGTGGGGATATTATTAATACCACTGAGAGAGCAGAATATAAGTGGATATATTTCTTTAGGGCAGATACACCACCATGTCTTAATAAAGTTATTAGCATTAAGCCTGTTCTAAATTATAAACAGCTTTATGTGTAGTATTTTTTACTTAGTTTTTAGTACAAGTTTTAATTAATTGCTTAATTGTTTGATTTGCTTATTACTTTGATTGGCTGGCAGTGTGTATTTAGTAAGCAGATGCTTTGCAGTTTTTATGTATTTGATAAAGAGTTGTACTCAAAAGCTTATATATTAAATTTTGATATTGACAGTTGAACCTTGATTATTTGTATTTTTTGTACTTTGTTGGGAGCACCTAGGTTCATTCAGCTATTTTCCACTTGTTTGTTGTTTTGTTTTTTACACTATGGACACCGACATGGAGTCTACACGGATGCCTTTCTGCTTGTGGGATCACTCCACCTGGGTCATTTGCATAAGATTCAACTGCTTATGAGGTAATTTGCATTCCACAGAACTTTCCCTGTTTGCATGCCACTAAGTGACGCTTACTGAATCTAAAACTGTCTATGCTCATGTACGCATCACGCTGCGATGCATGCACCAAAAAAAATTTGTGTAAGCTTTACTGAATTCCTACCAAAAAAAGTGTTAATCAATGAAGTTGCTACACCTAGTGATTATAGCTTCTTACATAACAAGAGACACAAAGTCATAAAATACCAGAATTTGCAAGCAGAAACAAGAGCAATGTGGAAGAGAGCTAACAAGACAGTTCCAACAGTAGTAGTAGCTGGAGCAACAGGATTAATAAAAAAGAATTTACAATTGTACTTAAATATGCTATCAATATATGTAACCCTGTTTGAACTGCAGAAGAAGGCAATTCTGGGTACACAGTGGTAGCTAAGAACACTCTTAGCTAACATCAAAAACTGAAGCAATATTAATTTCAAGAACTGTAATTATGCTTCTTTCTTTGGAATGTGGTCCATTCCTGTCAAGATATGTGAAAATCCTACGTATATGGAGAAAGTAAACCAACAAAAGTCTATACTGGTTCACCCTAAATATAATGGCAAATTCAAAAATAAACCTCTCTGGAGGAAATCATGTATTAATATTATCTATAACATTTATTTTCTATAACAAAAGAAAGAAAATAGTTAAAAGTTATAGGACTTTCCCACCCTACCTTAAAGACCACACTGAAACATGACAGCAAGGAACTTAAGAACATTATCACGAAATGTAAAGAAGTATATGAGTTTAAGGTTGCTATAAATAGCAATTGAAGATAGAAATCTTTCTTCATTTTTGTCAGGAAATTAAATAATAATGTTCAATAATGCACAGAGCTAATCCATAATTATATCACACATTCTAATCCCAAGAATATAGCCAATATATTACCAGACACATTTAGTGCTAACTTTATGCCACTTACCCACATCGTTGAGCCCACTATCCCTGAGAATTTAGATTCCCTATAATTACCTTGGTACAAGTCTTAGAATCCCTATCACAGGCTGAAAAGAATGTTTCCATGAGACAATATAATATATCTGGCTGCAGTTTCATCAGTATCAAGTATGCACTATCTGTGCTCTGCTTCAACTGTTCAGCCACAGTCTATCCAAAGTATTTGACCTTGATAACTGGAGAACAACCACTGTGACAGGTCAACACATGGGTGACCCCCCCACTGACCTAGATAATTATAGACCCACCAGTCTCACCTGCCTAGTATGCAAAGTCATCATAGTAGGCCCACAAAAAGGGTGGTGGAGTAGCTCTACTCTATTCATCCTCCCTATCCATTACTCCCTATAATAAACCCATTCCTCACTTCACCAATGCAGAATTAATACTAGCTCTATTTCAGTTAAACAAACACAAACACGTACTATCACCAACCTCCCTTCCTTTAAAAAAATCACTCCACTCACATCTAACATCCACGTGGGAATGCTCCTGCTCCCACCCCTCATAGCCTATTCTCCACTTCCTACAGGCAACTATCTCATATATTCCAGACACCAAATACTAAGCCAACTGTAAATAACCTCTTATAATTCTCAAATCCTGCTATTCCATTTCAAGAAACTGTATATTTACTAAATCAATGCTTTGTTTTGTTTTCTACAAAATGTAACCTAAAAATTTATTGTACCTGCTTAATCTTTGTCTTCTCAAAATGTAACCTAAAATTTTATTGTAACTGCTTAATCTTTGTTTTGTCTTTGAACCTACAAATGATTTAAATTGTAAACTGCTGTAATCTTTTTGTAACTTTTGTACTGGAGCTTTTCTCCCTAGGACTCCATTGAAAATGGATTCTTATTGGCCTAATGGACTATCCTGGTTAACGAACTGCAAATAAATAGAATAAAATAAAAAAAATAAATAATAAAATAGAGCTCATTTATGCAGACATATGCAACTTAACTGATCTAGACTCCACTCAATTTGTAGATCCTTACTCCTGAACCAAGTAAACTTCTTTAAAAGGTTAAAGAGGCTGTGGACAGTGGTCACTATGTGCTTGTTGCTTATCTTGACCAGCCAAGGCTTTTAACACTATTCCTTATGCTGATATTTAAAAAAAAGTTAAACAATGTAAATGTCTGTGTTGCTTCCCTGCAGGATTGTAAACTGGCAATTGAATATATGGATTCCCAAGAGGTATGAACTGCTAGTACCATCTCTGTATGTAAAATTGTAACTAGTGGGGGTACCATAGGGATTGGTATCGGCCTACTCCTGTTTGGTGTTTATTTTGCAAGCATCCAGGCTAGTATCCCTGAGGTGTGGTTGACTAAGTTTGGTGATGACTGTAAGCTGGGTGCTGTTATCTGTTCATCCACTGATAACTAAGCTTCTCAAAAAAGGGCTGGAGTGTGCACATGCTCGGTGTATTAAAATGGTCTTGGGCTAAATGCAAAAGTGCAGCATATTAGAATTTGGCAAAGAACTGTTCCTACATCATATATTATAGGTGGTATTCTTTTCCAGGCTGATATGGTTATAAGAGGCATGGATAACAACACTTTCTCATTAGATTATCATGTTTCCACCACAATTAGGAAATCTTTCAATCTGTTACAGTTAGTTTTCAAGGGAATATCTTCAAGATCCAAAGAAGTTGTCCTAAAACTGTACTCTTTCCTTATCAGACCTATCACTGAATACAATGACCCTTTGGTATGTACAGATATAAGTAGATTTTTCAATTAGAAAGATCCTAATGATTTTAGTCAAACATTAAAAGCCTTAAATTCTTTACCTATCCTGATAGATTAGTGGAACTACCCTTATACTCAGTAGCATACTGGCTGCTATGAAGTGACCTTTGTTTCAGTTTTTGAGTTGTGAAAGACCCAATCCTATTTGGCCTTCTATTTTTTTGCAAAAAAAAAAAAGACTCTACAAACACTCATAGTAGGGACTTAAATGTATACCAGCACATAAATAAGACTTACTGGAGGCATAGGTTTCTAACTCTTTGTATTCCTTCCTATGGAATAAGTCACCACTTCAGGTCAAGCAAAGTACTTCTTTGTCTACCTTTAAGGCTAAAATTGATGGCTGATCAGGTAGGCATGAATTTACACCAGGGTTATCACATATGGCCCTGCTTGCTTTGGAATATAGGCATTATTAAGTACTTGTAGAGTGCTAAGAATTTTTTAAATATTTCTACTTAAATGTATATATGTTTAGTATGGTTCTTGTGTTGCTATGTTATTATCTTCTGAGGTACAAACTAACCAGAATCTTATGCAGCTGTAACAACAACTGCTGTGACCAGCCAAAGTGATGGCTACCACAGAACTCTACTACTAAGCAAAGACAGACTTGAGTGATATTTGGGATCTTTTAGAAGATCTGACACACAAGAACACTGGGATAAGTCATAATGGACCAATATTTTCTTTTACCAGTTAACAGAAGTATTGAAAATCTACCTTGCGATGGAAGGGACTGACTACACTGGCTATTTATTTATTTTATTTATTATTTATTTATTTACATTTGTTGACCGGGAGTGTCCGACTGGACGTAGGTCCATTTTCAGCGGAGGCCTGGGGAGAAAAGCTCCACAGTTAAAATAAACAGACAGTAGTTACATTGGATTACATAGCGATTAACAATTTGATTAACATAGCAATTAATTACAAAACATATTTACAGATGAAGAACATAGTACATCAGTAGACAACTAGAATCTTTATCTGCAAAGTACATTACAGACATTAACAAATGTTACAATAAGAAGTTCCTGCTGTATAATAAGTACTAGGCTTATGAGCATCTGAGCTTGCTATAATCAAGGTAGTTAGTGGGGTGGAAAGAAAGGTAGTGGTTGGATGGGGTGGGTGATATTAGAGTGGGAGTTGCAAGGGCATAGCCAGCATGTTTTTAGGTGTGCTTTTAGTAAAGTTTTGAAGTGGGTGCATGATGGTATGGAGGTAATTGTGGGTGGGAGGGAGTTCCATAATTTGGCTATAGCGCAAGAGAATAGTGCTTCACCAGCAGAGTTATTGGCTTTAGTGATCTGCATGTGATTTTTGTTGCTGGATCTTAGTGGTCTGGTGGTGCGATAGGGCTGGAGTAGATTCTGGAGGGATGGGACATTTAGTGGATGGTTTACTAGTTTGTGGGTGAGTGAGAGTTGATACCATTGAAGGAGGTGAGGGAGTTCAAGCCAGCCCAGTTCAGCAAGTGAGAGACAGTGGTGACTACTGTAGGATGCCCCTGTGGCGAATTTGGCAATGTTGTTGTAGCAGGTCTCTAGCATGTTTAGATCGCATTGCCTTTGGTTGGTATATATTGGAGAGACATAAAGTAGGGTGGAGATAAGGTGGGAGTTTGCTATTGAAATCTTTGCTGCTTTGGTGAGAAGTTGCTTATTTTTGTATAATGCTCCTAGTTTTTTTGTGGACTTTTTTTATGGTCATGGATATGTGAATGTCAAATTTTAGTTTATTGTCTATTTTTACTCCTAGTAATTTGATGTGTTCAGTTGGGTATATAGTGGTGTTGTCTTTTGCTGTGATGTTAAAGTGAGAGTTGTTTTGAGTATGTTTGGTGGTTTGGAAGATGAGTAGTTTAGTTTTGTTTGGGTTGAGCATTAATTGGGCATCGGATAACCAAGTTTCAACAGAGGAAAAGGCGTCCTGTGTGATTCTTTGCAGTTTGGGTGGGGACTGGGCTGAGCAGATGATGGTTGAGCCATCTGCGTATTGTATGAGTATGCCATGTTTGGTGGCAGAGGCTAGATTATTGGTGAAAACAGAGAAGAGTAGGGGTCCAAGGATGGATCCTTGGGGAACCCCTATGGAGACAGGTAGTTGGGGAGATATGTCATTCTGCCATACAACAGATTGTTGGCGGTCAGACAGGTAACTCTAAAACCAGTTGGTGACTGATTGAGAGAAGAATAGGTTATTGAGGACAGAGATGAGTTGTTTGTGTGGGACCATGTCAAATGCTTTAGACAGGACCAGGAAAGTAACAGAGGAGAGATCACCATTGTTTTTATGCTGAAGGAGAGTGTTAGTAAAGGAGAGTAAGGCAGTGGTGGTGCTATGGTTTGGTCGGAAACCATGTTGAGTATTGGAAAGGAGGTTGTTAGTAAGGAGGTAGACTGAGACCTGAGAGTGTATGCATCTCTCTAGTATTTTGGAGAGTGGAGAGAGAATAGCTATGGGGCAGTAATTGGTTAGCTCTGTGGTGGGGCTGCCTTTGTGGAGGGGAATTATATGTGATACTTTCCACAGTGTGGGAACATAACTTTTTGACAGAGATCGGTTAATAAAGATGGATACTGGGTAGGCCAGAGCATCAGCTGTGATTTGTAGGTATTCACTTGGGAGGTTGTCTGCTGCTAATTTGGTGGGCTTAAGTTTAGTTAAGAGTTTTTTTATGCTGGAGGTAGGTACAGGAGAAAAAGAGAAGGCAGTGGGAGATTACTAGTTGAAGGTGTGGGTTGGAGGGGAGGGGGGTTGTTCTTAGCTAGTGATAGTATGGTTTGTGTGAAGTGTGTGTTGAATGAGGTAGCAATATTTTTGGAGGAGTGAGGGATGTTAGGAGGAGGGGTACTGACTTTACCTGGGTGGAGGATGGAGTTTATGGAGGACCAGAATTGTTTGGGGCTGTGTTGGGAGGAGTCTAGGGCAGACTGGTAGTATTGGAATTTGTCCTATTTTATTAGCTTTTTGACTCTATTGCATAGTTCTAGGAATTTCTGTCTAGTTGAGGTCTATTTTGAGCTATGAAAATTTTAGAAAGGATCTGTTAGCCTAGGCTGAAACAACTTCTGAAATGTAAGCAAATTATAAAGATGTGCATAGATACTAGTAATAATTGTAAAATTAAAATACTGGAAATTTTATTAGTGGACAGTTTAAAAGGGTATTACTTTGTCATATATGGCAATGGATATTTCAACGTGATCTGAAGAACTCTAACAAGTTTTATTAGTCAATGAGTCATCATTTAAATGGAATTGTGAGCTTCAGAGTTACAGTATGAAATGTGCCATCTTTTGTGAAAGAAAAATCATTAAGTATTGACATAACTTGTTTCAAATGTTAAGGGAGGAGTCTCATAACCAGGTTCTGTTTCACCAATAATAATAAGAATGCCGGTGTTGGAAAAGCAAAATTGATGTGCATACTACAAATTAAATTGTTTTTAGGGTTTGTGATAAAATTGACATTAAGACTGTAGAGCCAGCATTCCGTCATATGAAAACAAGATAATAAAGTGTATTAAATTTTTGTGCTACATTTTCGAAGCATGATTACCATTGTCAAGAGTCCATATATGTAACCCCAAGAGTACTAACAAACAAAATATGGAGGTAATATGTATTAACTGTGACAAAAAAGAAACACTCACTTACCCATGCAGAAAATCAAACAGTTAAAAAATGGCTCCTTTAGCTGTAGTTCTTGATTTGACTCATGATGTTGCAATAGGAAAAAATATCTTCTCTGGTTTAAACTACTATGGAGGATATGA
This sequence comes from Protopterus annectens, assembly GCF_019279795.1. Classification (NCBI taxonomy): domain Eukaryota; kingdom Metazoa; phylum Chordata; order Ceratodontiformes; family Protopteridae; genus Protopterus; species Protopterus annectens. The sequence continues at coordinate 761,905,287 of NC_056729.1, read as the reverse complement.
GAAGGGGGGCATTTATAGAGACTGTATACCAGGGCAAAATACCTAATAAGGAGAAAGAAAGCAGCAACTTTGTGTGTCCATCCAGTATAAGAACTGGTGGAATAGTAAGTCACTGACATAGAGATACAGAATCCAAACAAGAAGAAGGGAATCATCATAAAAGCCAAAATAGGGACTATAATTAGGTTATAGTTAAATGGTAAAAATTATCCTGTATGTTACCGGAAACATGTCCCAGCGATGAAAAAAAAAATAGATAATGTAAGAGATGTCAGCATAAGAAGTGAAGAAGTGATAAAACATCAAGACAGATGGTTGCACACATACTTACAGATCATCTAGTGTAGATAGTACTTTATAATATTCCACTTCAAAATACAAAAATATTATTAACAGATCCAAGAAGTGGCTATGGGGGCTCATTGTGCCCTTATATTCATGAACATGGTTATGTGGGCATGAAAGAGTGATTATGTTTTTAATTCCAATTCTGCATCTTATTTAGAATCTATTTAAGATTTGTGATGACGCTTAGCCTTTGGAAGGAGTTTGTTAATAATGGGGAAGATTTTATAAAATATCTGAATAACATTACTAAACTTCTTGAAGTTAACTTCCAATTTAATTCTAATGAGATCAACAGTTTAGATGCTTAAATAAAGGTGATAAATGATTCATATCCATGTGAAGCAGACTTCCTCTCTAAGCCAAATCAAGTGCAACTACAATTGGATGGATGATGAAATTCATCCCTGGTTTGGCACCTATGTCTCTAATGCGCACAGGCACCCTGTAAATGGTTCATCTCCCAGACCCTTGCTTGTAAATGTTTCATCTCCCAAGCCCCTGCTTACAGTTATCAATGGTATCAGAACTTGTCAGAGATTTGGAATGCATGGCTGGGCTTAATAAGGCCCTTGTGGTCATTAGCCTAGTTAACACCTATGAACCTATATCTAATATCTACAGGAAACCAACATTTTCCATCTCATATTTACATGTTGGCAGCTGTTTACTCAAAAAAGTTTGGTAAAAAGGCAGTTAGTAAGGTTTGCCTAGATGATTTCTGAAGAAGACATTTTTTCTGAAAGAAAGAGACAAATTAATGTCTGTGTTTAGGGAATGTGGCTATCCTAAACAACTAGTGTTTTCTATTAGTGAAGAGGTAATCATAGGTAGAAGGGGTAAATTCAGATCCATTTTGGGGTGAAGAGCTCGACTATCAGATTATTCTCCATATGGGGGCTAAAATGGAATACAGCTGTTATGAGAGGTAATGTACTGGAATATAACTCCATGGTCAAGATGGTTAAAAGTATTATTCAGAGTTATTGGAAAATTTTATGATGGACAATGCCATGCTAGATATCATGGGTAATAAACCTAGTTTCATACATAAAGGAGGATGGAGCTTGAAAAATGAGTTTGTGTATAAGAGTAACACTAAGAAAAATGACAATAGGAAGTGCACTAGAAAGTGTCACTCACGCAGTCAATGCAAATACATTTATGAAGGGGATTCCATCAAGGTTAAAGGCCAAGAAACTTATGATAGTTTTGAAAGAAGGTGGGAAGTGTCTCACTACAGGGTTTGTTTATATTTCTAGTTACTCCAATTATTATTCTTTTAAAACAGGAAAAACAGAATATCCTTTATGTAAATGGTTATATCAGCATTACTATGATATTTTCAAAATGTGTACTAACAATGATCTTTATAAACATATATTTTATGCAGAGATAATTCTGAGTTTAAATTTGACACTCTAGAAAATGTACCTAAAGATCCCAGAGGAGGTAAATGGGAAAACAAAAATTGAAAAAAAGAAATACTGTGGCAATTCTCATTGAATGCTGCAGAACATCATGGTTTAAATGATGTTCAGGGGGAATCAATAAAGCCTACAAGGTTGTTTTTCACCTTTTGTGCATCGCAGAGTGATGTACACATTGCCATGGAAATTTTTAGATTCAGTGAGCACTGTGTAGAGGTGAGCACCACCACGCAAACAAGGAAAACACCATGGCATGGTAATTAAAATATAAGCAATTGAATTGCATGCAAATTAACCAATCCAACACAGTTTAGCTATTCAACAAGCTATAAAGCATCAGTGTAGACTCTGTGCTGTTTTTTCCTGTGAATTCCAAAACGTTTGGAATACAGACATGGAAAGGAGACTACTTGGACAGAATGTCAGGGGCTGCTGCTGCTTCAATTTATTTGTATGTGCTTCAGGCTGAAGCCAATGCTGCTGCTGCTGGTAATTGGCCGAGGATGAGAAGGCGAAGAGTTTTCCAGCCCCATATAACTTTTCCAGTCTACATGATGTGGAAATTGTGGATTGCTTCAGGGTGGTCAGGGACACACTAAGTGAACTCTACAACCTCTGCCATCCCCCAACTCAGAGCCAGAGCCAACTTAGGGAAACCCATCCCAGTGGAGACAAAGGTATGTGTAACTCTTAGAATCTTAGCTACAGGTACCTTTAAGAGACCAACAGGTGATATGCTGGGGGTGTCACAGGTATCAGCATCCAGGATCCTGCATCAGTTCCTGAATGCTATGCTCCAATATGCCAGTGACCACATATATTTTCCCCGTAGTTCTGAGGAGAGGGCCAGAAATATGCAAGAGTTCTACTCTGTAGCACACTACCCTGAAGTACTGGGTGCTATAGACTGGACACATGTAAAAATTAAGGCACCATCCAGGGAACAGGGTACATCTAGAAATTAAGTCACCACCCAGTGACCAGGGTAGGCTCTCCATTAGCAGAAAGGGCTACCACTCATCCACTGCCAAGTCATGTTTGATGCCAAAGGGAATAATCTTGAATGTGTGTGCTGGCAATCCTGGCAGTTACCATGACTCACATATCTGGCACACCTCCCAACTGTACCAGATGGGTGCTAGGGGGGATATCCCACATGGGCATTTACTCGGGGATGCAGGCTATGTACTAGAGAAGTGGCTGATGACATCCATCAGAAATGCACACACACCCATGGAAGAACACCATAACGAGTCATACATTCAAACAAGAAATATCACAGAGCATGTGTTTCGGCTGCTAAGTCACAGTTACAGTACTTTGATACATCTGGGGAAGCCTTGCAGTACAATCCATAGACATGCACAGAAATATTCACAGTATGTACCATGCTACACAACATAACCCTGACAAAATAGCTTCAGCAGAATCAGCAAGGGGAATGGGCACACATACCACCACCAATGCCAAGGTCACCACAGCCACAAAGGCAGATGATGAGTCACAGGGGACTGCTGTAGGTGTAGGCAGATGTAGGTGTGCTAAGTATGCCCTTACATTGGCTAAGAGACAATGCATAGCACACTCACTCACTACTTAGGGGCATAAACCCTTCCTCCTACTCACATACATATAGTAACATTGATGCCAGGCAACTCACACAACCTTTACCTCCCCATGTATTGGCTGTGTACTGCTTGCATCATACAGAGTCAGCCCTGAACTAAAACTGTCAATTGTTGCATTTATAAGGTAAGTCCTGAACCTGGAGTGTATTGTTTAATAATATGACTATGTGGCATATCCTTGTATTTCATTACTTGGTCTGGTACTAGTAAAAGGTTGGAGATCTGTACAGAACTCACCTTAACATGTGACAGCAGAGATTTATTTGACTTATGTGTCCATTAGTAAGTATTACGCCTCAGGCATCAAATATTCACACATTCATACCTCTCAAAAGTACTGATGATCACTGCATGCCCTCAGTTTAGCACCATATGTTTGTACTGGAAAATGATTAAAGAGAGAAGTTAGAAAGTAATGACACATATTGCAGTTTCTGATTTCACAACTCTCACAAGATCATTCACAATAAAGTTGGGAAATTTGATGTCTAATTTTTCAAGGCCAATCTAAGTCTAAAATACAATTACCAGTTCAACACCACAAATGCAGACATACTAAACAGTAGGTTAGCTATGCACCCTGAGCATCAGACACAACGATTTTGTATCCCTGAATCCAAAAGCTAGGAAACAGAGATATGACACAGTTATCATCAGTTGGACAGGGTGTTGTGTGGGGGTGCAGGAGGCCTAGGCTGACATAAAAGGTTGGAGAGTGTGTGTGAGTAAGAAAGAGAAGAGGGCAGACATGAAGGATAAACCAACAAATGTCCAGTGAGACAAAATGAGTAACTGTTGTGTGTGTCTGTAGGGGTCCTCCAGGTGGCATTGGTGTGTGAGTGTCTGAATGAACACGGCGAAGTTCTGTGCTGGCTCTATGTCTTGGTATGTTGGACAGGTGTGAGCTATGCATGGTAGAGGGGGCAGGTCATCATTGTACCCGACCAAGAGAACTGGCTCTGCCAGGAGTTGCACTGGCACATTCAAACCCAAGGTCAGTTGCAGTGCGGCTATCTGAACGTGACTTATGTCTGTAGGATGAGCTCCCTTCATGGGGATACCCATGACCATGATGCCATGGCCTGTCATGTGTGGTTGTGGACAGCACACTCTCTGATAGAGTAGTGGAAGTACTGCCGCTATGGGAGCATGATCAGGCACAGCCATGTTGAATAACAGCAGATGATGTGGCTGACCTATGCCCACAAGGATGCCGTTCCCCTCCCAGCAGGTGTTCCATCATAGACATTGCTTGTTCCATGACAGACACACTTTGGTCAGTCACAGACACCCCTCCTTCCGATGTGTCATTCATCCAATCCAGTGCATCAGAAACATGTTTGAGGAAATCATGCATGTCAGACAGTGCAACATCCACAACCCTGACCATTAGTCTGGAGCACCTATGGGAACATGCCTGTGCCTCCATAATGGCCCTAAGCATACAGGGAATGCCATAGAAAGAGACACCTGCAACAGGTGGAGGAGGGACAACAGGCCCCCTCAGAGTACCCCAGCAATCCTTTTGTCTACGGCCAGACTCAACAGGCACTGAAGCCACAGTAGCCACACTTTCCTGATCAATGTCCTTGCCTTCCACCTGTCCAATATCTGTGGGCTCACTGGACTGGATAGGCATAGGTTTACTGGCTGCATCCGATACAAATGTAGGGGATGGCTGTATGTTACCCTCAGTGCCAGATTCAACCTCTGCACTTCGTGACTGTGCCTTACTTTGGCCAGCATCAGAGTCTGCTGCTACACTGGTATCAGGTGGAACAGGGTCCACACTCCCACTGTCATAATCACCTGTGATAAAAAGCAAAAAACACAGGAATAAAGTAATACCTGCACTACTATAGGCAATATATGCTAACAAACTAACAGTGCTGCCACTATTACTGCCAATACAACAATACACACAACAGGCTTGAGAGCAACATCACAAACTACAATATTTCTTTAAATTGTTCAGCAGTACTGGCATAAAAATGTTTGCCTTACTATCTGCAGATGAGATACTCCTCTGTATTCCAGACAGTCCTGGAAAAAGTTAAGGAGTAAGAGCAACATCATCAAAATTAACAGTAGCACAGGGGGTAATACATTTACTCCTTTATATGCCCATTAACCATAATTTCAACATGAATGTGGCTGACAACTCTAACCTAAACTTATAATTGTAGCAATCTTCAATGCCCCCAACCAAAAAAGACATGCAACACAGAATTAACTTATTGATTTAAATTGTTTTACTATACAACAGTATTCAGCTATTCAGATAGCAAAGCCTACATGGAAGCCCCTCCTGGGTTGTGCTTGCTGTCTCAGAAACTGTTGCTCTGACATCCAGGACATGCTGTACTGCACTTTCCTGGGAGCTGTCTGGATCTCTGATATTGGCCAGGAACTTTTCAATCGGAGTTAATGGTGGTTCCCTATCAGGCCATCTCCCAGTAACCATCTGGTCATGGCCCATTGCAGCTGCTGTCCTCCATGCAGATGTGATTGTGTCAATGGTTCTCTGGTGTACCTGCTCATATGTCCTACCATGACCACCCAAGGGATTGACATCATCTGTCTGCTGCCATATTCTCATCCCACATGCCATATCTCTCCATCCCCTATCCAGCAGAAAAGCACCATGTTGCCCAAAGCCATCTACAATCACTTGGTTCTAGGCATCAGTGAAGGAGAGTCTCTGTGGATTGACATGCCTGGGTGGCATTCTCGTAGGTGTCCTAAAAGACAACAGAAGGATACTACACATAAGTATCACATAACTACAAAATAACTGCTTCCAGATAAAACATAAAACGTAGCTAGTCAGTATTACTTACTGGAGAAAGACAAAACAGTCTAGAGATGTGAAATACTAACAGTCTAGAGATGTGAAGTACTAACAACAGGCAATATTCAAAACAAGGAATGTAACAAAAGCAACATATCCATTATTGTGCCATAACAGTAACTCTCATTTTCTACCACACAAAAAGTCCATCCTGCTTTGTGCCATAACAGTAACTCTGCTTTGATCTCTCCATCCAAAACAATAGGCAAATGACCCATTTTGCTAACAAGCCATCTTTGGAATGCTAAAAGTGCTATCAAAATACTTGTCACTGAAGCATTTGTACATATTTATCACACATCATTCAATTTTCATGTATTGACAATCATATATACCTCTGAAATGGCTTGACAAGCATGCCCATGCCATCAGTACACTTCTAACTAATGTATACACATAAAATTGTAAAAGTCTTTGCTTCAGATTTTTCTTAAATACATTCCAGCATATGCAGTATGTAGGTGACAAAATGAAAGCATACCTTTTGAAGCTCAGTGCTCCTTTGTAAAGATATATCCTGAGGAAAAAGAGTTTTTGCAGTCTTCCAAACATATACAACTCTCCTCATCATCAGTTTGCCTAGCTACATGGTTGCTTTTTTATATGGTGTAGATTCTGGACTGTTAGCACTGTGAAGATGTAAATGAGGTGTGAATTCATTAGAACTGCTGAATCCCAAAAACCTGGATCCATGTAAGAGATATAAAACATAGTGCAGGCACACCCTCAGTATTTGTTTTTAAAGGATTGCAACTGTGAATGAGTAATGGTTGGGAGAATGAAAATACAACAACACTGCAGGCTGCCTTGTTTCCACAGCATGTGTCAGGTTAGGTCTACAAAGTATTAGATGCAATGTTGGAAATGTAAGTAAGCAGCACACAGGTCACAGGTTGTGTTCCTTAATATCCAACCTGCCCTTCATTTGTTGGCAACTGCATATGATATTATTTCCAATTAATATCCTCACACATTTTAAGGCCAATGATATAGAATGGCTTACACACTGCATGACTCACATTACTGCTCAGATAAATGAAGAATGGCCAGAAAAACAGAAATGTAAGGCAGAGCTACATATTTCCAAGCGATAATCATGACAGGTTGTGTGATCACTAGGTGAGCTACATCCAAAACTAATACATGTACAAATAACACTTGTATGGTTTGATATCGGTGTAGATGCTGTTGCAGTTGGTTGTGTGCATATTAATTTAAGTTTTTTACTACAAAGCCATTTGTGTGACAAAGAGAGATAAGGCACCTATCCTGTGTTCTGAAGGTGCATTGGAGTGAGAGTTCTAATCCAGATCTATGTAGAAATGCTTCATATGCACTAACATTTTCTACTGTGTATGTCATAACTCGCTTTTCCTCATTTCAACTATTTCTCCATTTTTTCTGTTTTTTTTGTACTTAGAAAGGTAGGGGCTGTGTTCTCACTGCAGTCAATTGGACGTGTGTGTGTGTGTGTGTGTGTGTGTGTGTGTGTGTGTGTGTGTGTGTGTGTGTGTGTGTGTGTGTGTGTGTGTGTGTGTGTGTGTGTAGCTAGAAGAGCAGAAGTGTGTGTCTTGCAGTTACTGCTCCATTCCCATGAATTGACAGTATTTTGATACTTGCACATGCCTACAGATTGATTTCATGCTGGCCTCCCAACTTCTTCTCTCCAATATACACTGTTGATGTCATCCACTATAAGTTGACCTGCAGTAATATAAAAGTCAAACTAGTGCTGTGGCACTTCTGTAAAGTACTGATTTTTGTAGTATGTGTGCTTAGATAGGTATGGGTTCTCTTTTTGAAGCAGTCAACTGTGTGTGTGTGTGTGTGTGTGTGTGTGTGTGTGTGTGTGTGTGTGTGTGTGTGTGTGTGTGTGTGTGTGTGTGTGTGTAACTAGAAGAGCAGAAGTGTGTATCTTGCAGTTACTGCTCCAATCCCATGAACTGACAGTATTTTGATACTTACACCTGCCTACAAATCCATTTCATGCAGGCCTCCCAACTTCTTTTCTCCAGCATGCATTGCTGATGCCATCCACTATAAGTTGACCTGCAGCTACATAAAGGTCAGGCTTGTGCTGTGGTGCTCGTGCAAAGTACTGAGTTTTGTAGTCTGTGTACCTTAGATAGGCAGGGGATCTCTTCTCACTGCAGTCAACTTGCTGTGTGTGTTTGTGTACTTGCTTGACAATAGAAAGAGGATTTTACAACATCATGTGGGACATTGCTTTTACCATCTTCCTCTCAGCAGACTCTGCTGATTTGAAAATGTGCAGTATACACATCAGGGGAGGGTCAGAGATGCCCTGTAGTACAACCACATGACAAAATCCTTTCCAATACATATTTCAGGAACAGGGCTTTCAGTATATTCATGTACATCATGGCATGGTTTGTAGGACCTGTATTTTCTTGGTGTGAAAACTCTATTGTCTGTCCAGCTGCTGCAGGTGTCTGGTGAGGTACATGCAAAATGAAGCATTATACTGTATCAGTGTTCAGATGAGGTTTGAGTACAGTGCTGTTATATCCTCCTCAGATCTGGTACAGTGGCCTGACTTCTGAGGTGCATGATGTATCCTTTCCATACCACAGTGGAAACTTGGTTGAAATTCAGATTGTTATCTATGTACATTCCCAATTCTTGCACCACTGGTTTCAGCATAGGGGGAGTGTTATCAATGGTGTATTTACCATGAAATTCCACTTTGCATAAGGGACAAATCTCGACACATTCTGTATTTATTAGTACACTGTGTAGCTTTGGTACTAATCATTTGTGTGTGTTAGCCCCTGTTGTACTATAGTCACATAATTGGTGGACTCAATGACTACAACCAGTATGCATGAATCAGCAAACATGGTAAGCTACAGGTCATATTTTGTAGCCTGGTCTGTTAGAAAATAGATTACAAACAGTATAGGTCTCAGTGCATATCCTTGGGGTACACCAGTGGTGACAACTGCAATGGTAGAGGTTGATTCACCAACTTTGACATTATGTGGCCTGTTGGTGAGGACATTGGCACTATGCATTGCATTACCTTCATGCAGGGCTATCATGCTGAAACAATGGACTGTCACAACATCACAGACCACCTATAGCATGACTCAGAACAAACACCTACCTGACATGGTGTGATACATACTTCAACACACCCTCCAGATGTACTATGTACCCATAAAAGGGTATACATTGACATGCATCCATGTGAGTGGGCTGCATGCATGTATAGACACATCCTGACTCTCCTGATCTGTGAGGTAGATCAACATGTCATCATGGAATGTCTCTAAATGCACACTAGTAATATCTTGTCTGTGGGCAACAGATATGTATGAGTTTTTGATGCTACATCTATGTCTGTTACATCTGTCAAATGTCCTGAAAGAGCAACATCCTGTGGAACTTGAAAAGGCAAATTCAGTCAACAGGAGTCCACACTAAAGTATTTACTCCACATTAACGGATGAGGCCATCAACATTTATTTCACCAAGTGTGTAGAACAGTGGATCACATAAGTATAAATGCCAAAAATTACCTATATCTTGTGTTCGGTGATCAAGTGTGTTCATCAGGGCTGTCTGCTAGGCCGTTTCCTGTCCATGATTGCAGATGTCAAGAATGAAATACAAATCCTGTGTCTCAACAGCTGTCTGTAGGAATACAGATTGTGGACAATCATTGACTCCATCTGTGATACTGGTATAATACAGAAAGTATCAACACACATCAAAAACTGCTGCCACAGGTATGACAATACATGAAATAATGAAAAAACGTGGGGATTTGTTTTGTTATGCAAACAAATGCAGAGACCAAGGATCATATAGGCGTCACACCCTATCAGCAGACCAGTTGTTATGTGACCTGGGTCCTGGGATATATGGTATGCAGAATGTCCACCAGCATGTGTGAATGGTGCTGAGTACCCCCTTGTATGTAACACAACTACTGAGTATGTGCAGGGCATCCACATGACAGGCCATAATACCTTTGTAGTTCACAGCTTTCACCACACCAGTAATCGAGTACAATGCACCCTTCCTCATGTCCCTCCATACACATCTTCCAATGATGTGTCACTGAAAGGTGGGAGGTTGGCATAATGGTTAAAGTTTTTACCTTAGAGACACACGGTGCAGGGTTTGATTCTCACATGGGGTAATTGGCTAGGCTTAAAATGGCCCACAAGGCCAGTTACCTAGTACTAATCTATGAGCCTATAAGTGTCCTGCCTTTCTAACTGTGAGATGTCAAACATCTATTTGTGCATACCTATGTATTAGTTTTATTGCATAAACATTACCGTCTGATGGCACGGAACCCCCATCGAGGTGTAATACCATATGCATATGTGATATCTGTTTCAGTGATGCACTCATGACATACATACCTATTTAATGACATTGATGGCATAGTTTACATTTGTGACAATGCAGATTGTGCCATATATATATCTGCCATGCACACCAGTCAACTAGCCTGTAGTGATCATAATGTCAAGTGATTACACTCATAGATTGTTGACATGTCCTGATAGTTGTACAAGTGTGTTGGTGCAGAACCATCTATGCCCATTCAGAAACACATATGTTGTGTCAGAGACACAGGTACTACTGGTGGTATTATTCTGATATTGTCCATGATTGTGTGTGATGGTTTTACTGTTGGTAATGAGCCTGTATCTGTGTCCTACATGTTGGAAGCCTCTGCTGACAATACAGGCATACTCAGGCAAATTATTTTGCACAGCTTCACAATATGCACCCAACCCCAATTGTATTTAACGTCCATGATATATGTCCTCTCCATTGTTCATGTTCTGGATGCTTATATTACACTGACAACCTTGCGTGACGGTCACATCATATACATTTGTCACAGTGCAATGTGGAGATGTGATTAGTGTTCCTGCTGCAGCTGTCTTCCTTTTACATTTCCTCATGTGCGGTACATTACAATGTTTCACCTGTACAACTTCCTGGTGTTCATCCCTAAACTTCATCTGTGTGTTCCTATTCAATAAATACACTTCCCATGACTGTTTCCTATAAATGGCAGTCCATGTATCCTTACACATCATTGACGTGGGAGGTTGGCATAATGGTTTAGGTATTTACCTTACAAACACAAGATCCAGGGTTTGATTCTCAGATGGGGTAAATGGCTAGGCTTAAAATGGCCCACAAAGGCAGTTAGCCTAGTACTGACCTATGAACCTATGACACAACTTGTACAGACTGCCTGGAATGGGATTCCACAATACTCAGCACTATATACACCATCATGTCTTGTGTCTGCAACATGTACATTAATATGTGAAAAACTCTGGTGATCCGTCTGGCATTCCATGCAGTCACACTAGCCCAATATGCTGGAATGTACACATACACTGCTCTGTCCTATTAATAATAGGAAGATTGCTTTATAAATGCTCCTTATCTCAAACTTGAAACAAACCCCCAATTAATCTATGCACCATCCAATTTTCAATCCATTTCAAAAGAGAATTGAAAAACCATCTTGCAAACACTCCCTCTTGCACCTGTCACACCCTACCTAACACATACCTCCCCACTAATCTGACTATTTTTTCCTCTAACTTTATTGCAATATATCTTTATATAACTAATGCTGTAGTACGTTGCCTATGCCACTGAGCAACACATTACTTAAACCCCATCTCCTTCTATTCCGTAGCTACTATACTCCCCACCCCTCCTCTCTCTTCTTATGACTGTTCTTCTTTCACTGTCTTGACACTCCTGTACAGGTCCTCCTCCCCTTTATTTTTACTCTTCTACTTTATACCCTTTTCTCCCTTTCTACCAACTTAATTAAGTTATTTAGATGTTACTGGGGATTATTTTTATTCCTTCTGATGCCCTATTGGAAATCCTCATTTTTCAACTGTTCTTTATGCTAAATTTTATTTTTTGTTAATTTACATTATTGTATAAATATATGTAGTTATCTACTCATCTTACTATGTATGTATTTCTTAATTTTCCATTATGGCTTGAATGCATTCATATTCTTATTACTTGAATGTAATTGTGTTATTGCTATCTTTGTCTGCTGGAACTTTTCTCCTTGGATCTCCACTGAAAATGGGCCGCCATCCCAGTTGGACTAACCCAGTTAACAAAAGACAAACAAATAAATAATAAATAAAATGAAAAACCTTGGTGGTTAATGTGGTATTCCGCACAGTCCCACTAACCCAGTATGCTGGAGTGTACACATACACTGTCCTGTCCCAGCAACATAATACATTAATATATGAAAAACACAAAGCTCAAAAGAACAGCTAGTAGAGTAAGTAAATCCAGTAACCATCAGGTCCAATATCAGCAAAAATAAACAAAAAGTCACTGGCACCATGAACCGCTTTCAGTAAAAAGTAAAAAAAATATTGACTTAAGAATCCACGCATAAGTTAAAATCACACTAGTAACAACACTAGTAACAGTAGGCTTCTTCAAGCAAAATGAATGAATGCAATTAAAAACTTAGGCTCATATATATGGTGTCATAATCACATGACTATCTTATTTATTAAACTTTTCTCTGAAGTTCCCTTAGCATTCAAGCCAGGTGTTACATGTGCTCCTAAGCTTAATATCCAATACAACTCTTTTAATTCTGTGCATTCTTTCACATTCTCACCGAAGTATTGTCTCATTTATACATTTTGCAATAAAATGTTTAAATTATGGTCAGCACCTTTATCTTTCTTATGCTTGTATAATGCATTTGCTTACAATTCTCATTTAATTTCAGATAAATGATTCCCAATAAGCTCTTTAAATTTCTGATTAGTTTTCCCCACATAATATGTGTGATATAAGTTACATCTAACTAAATATACTAAATTCTTTGTTTCACAATTTCCATATGCTGTTAATTTGTACTTCTTGTTTGTGTTGGGATGAATAAATACATTATTCTCACATATAAACTGAGAATATATGCACCTGCCACATTTATATGTACCGCTCTTCTTTGTTGTAGTAATACTTCTAGTCACGTTTGTTCCTTATAGCATAAAACATGTTTCAATTCCTGACTCTTTTTATATCTGAAACTAGGTCTATCCATATCATATAGGTCCATCTCTGGAACATGTTGTAAAATGTGCCAATATTTACTGATTATATTTTTGACTTTATTAGAATTTTTGTCATAAGTCAACATACATCTAATCTTATTTTGGGTGTATGCATAGCCATCTTCTTCCTTTCTGCTGTGATGATAGGTCTAGCTATAGTGGTTGGCTGGTTCTTCACTTCTTCAGACATTTTTCAACCGTTTTCTTATTATATCCCCTATCTATACAATCAGTGACTACATTCTCAAGCTGAATAATCGTATTTTCATCTACTGTATTTAGCTTTGCTACTCTCAGCAGCTGATTTTGAACCACATTGTCAAACATATATTGTGGGTGCATGCTGTTACGATGTAAGTATGCATTTCTTTTTGCAGGTTTTTATACAACTGTGCCAAGTGTTCCATCATTGTTCTTAAAAACACTGATATCTAAAAAAAAATCACTTTTTTTCTGACACTCCCCGGGATTCAAGAAGCTCAGCGCAAGGACGGTTTTAGCCTTGCGCCGAGCGTCCTCACTACAGATGGTGCAGCAGCATCATATGAATATGTATGAGGGCATGCCGCTGCACCCATGACATGCATGGGAAACATGTGCGAGGGCAGGGGGTGTGTACAAGTGCTCTACGGAGGCATAAACATGCCCTAACACTTGCAAAACCTAATATGCTTACTAGTAGAGCCCACCCCTAATAGTAAGTCAGTAAGTCAGTGTCCGTGGATACCGAAATGTATGCTAAGCTTACAAGAGTGTCCACGGACAGTGAAATAAAATCGAAGTAGTAAACACACAAGCACGTAGTGGAATGTAGAGCCCTGTCCCTAGAACTGTCACAATTAGATTCCCTGTCCCCGTGTCCCTACTATACATTCGAATTGCAGCAATAGTGAAGGTGTAAGCAAAGCGCAGCATAGCTTACACATCATATTCATTCAAATAGAGAAAAACATGCAGAATCAATGTAAGTGTCAATAGTGTAGTGTTTAGAGCATCTGCCTAGCAAACAGGCAGTCATGGTTCGAGCCCAACAATAGCACATAACATTTTCCATGTGGAATGAATGTCGTTTTGCCATAAAACTGACATAAGAGTATCGCATGAGATATTTAACTTAAATATAATTCAAGCAAAGTGGCACTGTCATAATGAATAAGGTACTAGTAAGCAGGTGTAAGCACAAATAAGCAGCAGTAAACATATATAAGTACCAGTAAGCAAGTCTGAGTGCACTTGCGTGGGTCTAAGCATTGCCCAGCATTGGAAATGTATATAAGTATATACAGATATATAATATCTTCAAATTTTCCCTTACGGAAGCTCTACTCTTAGTATAATCAGACTACTCACTATATTATAAGCCTAGCACTTGTTCTCAATACTTCTCTACTAAGTAAGCACTCTCGTACTAAGTAAAGCACTACATCTACCTACCACCCCTGTGAATATCCACTTCCCTTAAAGGTACAGCACTCCCTTATACTGTTCTAGCATGTCGAATGGTAGATTACTGATGTCCTCTCCAGTTCAGCTGGTCAATCTGGGTATCTTGAGACAATGCTACAATTGTCTCATGTACACAGACAACCCTCTCCTCCTCCCAACAAACACAAATACATGTGAGAGATGTAACTATATAGCCAAACTGGAGGCTGAACTCTCAACTCAGGGCTGGCATGACCAGACAGGAGGAGATGGTAACCACACACACAACAATCCCAGTCCCACATAGACCTACCACAACTGCAAACCAAACACATAAAAACACAAAGACATACTGAGGCTCTAATAAAAAACTTACCAAAACAACAGAGGCTCCCAAAGCAGACATCCAAAAATCCACCACCTCAAAACAAAACACATGCAACACATACTTCAATAAATCATTGTGTCAACCAATCACAGCCCTTAAGGCCAAACACCATGCCTGATACACTAGTAATAGGTGACTCTATAGTCAGACACACTGATGTCCCGCAGACCAGGCTGAACAAGGAGAGGGTGACTGTGAGCTGTCTATCGGGAGCTAGGATCTGCCACATAACACATGCACTCAAGTCACTCCAAAGCAAGTACAAATATGACTCCGTCATTGTCCATGCTGGTGTGAATGACCTGAGATGTACCTCCCTGGACTACATGAAAAGAGACATAGAGAGCTCTCCGATTATGTAGCCCAGGCTGGAATGACCCTGACCCTGAGCAGCATCTTGCCCTCACCAAGAATGATACCACAATACAAAGACAAGATGATCAGCTTTAATAATTGGCTCAAGTACTGGTGTCATTCTAAGGGGATCCAATGTCTGTCTGCCTGGGATGACATGTTGGACAAGCCACGCTGCTTCACAAGGGATGGCTTACACCTGTCACCACTGGGCTTCCGGATATTGGCTAAGGCTCTTGCCACCCCCATAGTGCCTCTTTTAGGCAAGGTTCAAAAGACAAACCCACCTCCTTAGAAAACAATAATGGAAAAAACTAAGGGTAATGCTGCTCAATGCCAGAAGTCTAAATCTCAAGATGTAGGCACTCGATGTACTCCTCAGCATGGAGAACATCGATGTCTGTGCAGTAACTGATACCTGGTTCAAGGCTTCTGAGAGCACCCCAGCTACCAGGCTATACCTCGTATCATGCTTTTCGTCCCAAAACCCGGGCGAACCACAAAGGAGGGGAGTGTCCATATTCATCAAGGACACCCACACCTCCAGGTTAGTAGCAACACATGAAGCATCAGAGACCATACAGGTGCAACTAACCATAGGCAAAACTGCTATACAACTGGTAGCATGTTACAGACCACCCTCCCAATCTCAGGAACCCCACTCAGCCTTCCTGAAGACATTGGAGGATATGAATGTATCACAAAATACCATCATACTGGGAGACTTCAACTACCCAAACATAGATTGGGTACATTATTCTAGCCCTAATACCCTAGCCCAAAGGTTCCTGGAATTCATAAATTCAAATGCACTGGAACAACTAGTCACCTCTCCCACTAGGGGAGATAATATACTAGACTTGATCATCACAAACATGGGGACAAAATGCTCCACACTGGAAGAATACCCCTCACTAGTGAGATCTGACCACAAACTAATCACCCTGGATATACATATCCCACCTCCACCCCCAGCACAAAAGACCACAGTGAAAAACTTCTCAAAAGCAGACTTCACTCTTCTTAAGACTGAGATGGTATCCTTTAAGCCCACTGTGCCAGTGGATACCACATCCCACAATGCCGAATCCTTCACAAATGCTTTCTATGGACATCTCCAAGAATGCATGGATCATGCAATCCCAAATAAATCCAAGTCCCTCTCCACCAAAGGCAAGCGTCCTGTCTGGTGGATCTCAGCCATTAACAAATTGTATAACAAAAGATGGAAGCTACTGCGCGTCAGAGCAAAATCCCATGAAGGGAAGACATCTCTGATCAACATTAGCAGAAAACTACGTTCTCTCATGAAAACATCCAAGGCCAACTTTGAGAGAAAAATCACTAAGGACACTAAAGATAACCACAAAGCCTTCTTCAGCTATGTTAGAAACCTGGGCGGAAACCCTCAGATATGCTCAGAGTTAGTTCACAACAACAAAAAATACACTGAACCCACAGATATTGCCAACATTCTGGCTGACAGGTTCAGTGCAAATTTCTCCCCTCCCTCACCCCCAAAAGAAGAAATACTTATCCCAGCTGAATGTAATCTCCCTGTCATCTCAGATGTCCAAGTGAGAACTGCCCTAAACAATGCTAAAAACACAGCATCAGTGGGACCTGATGGTATCCCGGACTGAGTGTTACGTGAACTCCAAGAGGAGCTAAACCCACACATAAAAATACTATTTAACCTTAGCCTTACTTCAGGATATGTACCTGAACACTGGTGTACAGCAACAGTGGTCCCACTCCACAAAGGGGGTACCTCTACAGACCCTGGGAACTACCGCCCCATAAGCTTAACCAGCCTGGTCTGCAAAGCTATGGAAAGAATCATTATGGAACTCATAAACAGAGACATAGGGGACCTACAGACACTTGACCCCACCCAGTTCGGCTTTGTAAAGGGCAGATCCTGCCTTTTGAACCTGGTTGACTTTTTCAAAACAGTCACTAGAGCCATTGAAGAGGGTAAAGCAGTCCATATAGCCTACCTAGACTTGGCTAAGGCCTTCGACACAATACCCCACTCAGGCATCATAGATAAGCTCAACAGCTTAAACGTAAACCCTTATGTCACTAGATGGGTTGCAAACTGGCTAAAGGACAGAACCCATAACGTTAAAATCGCTGGAGCAATGTCACACTCAAAGCCAGTCACAAGTGGTGTCCCACAGGGATCTGTCCTGGGACCCCTCTTGTTCGGCATTTATTTCTCAGATGTTAAAGCAAACATGGGAGGGTTGTGGCTGACAAAGTTTGCAGATGACTGCAAACTAGGCGCCATAGTCGACACACCAGCGGACACATACATCCTACAAAAAGGCCTCACAGATATGGACAACTGGTGCCGGAGTCACTGCCTTAAACTAAATGCCAAAAAATGTATAGTCATCCCCTTTGGGAAAAACAAAGTACCCACAAATTATCACATAGACAGCAACCCACTGAGTACAGAAAAAGTAATCAGAGACCTAGGGACCAAAGTCGACAGTGACCTCTCATTTGACACCCACGTTGCCAAAGTGGTTAGAAAAACATTCTACCTTGCACACCTCATCATGAAGGGATTCACATCCAGATCCAAGGATGTCATTGTACCCCTATACTCCTCCCTCATCAGACCCATGATTGAGTACAATGCCCCATTTGGCATGTACCTCACCCTGCAGTTGCAACAGCTGGAGAGACCACAAAAGTACCTCACCAAGAGGATCAAGGGTCTCCAACATATGTCTTATTCTGCCAGACTAAAGAAACTTCAGCTCTATTCAGTAGCATACCGCCTGCTCAGAAGTGATCTCTGCCTGACGTACAAGGCCATGTCCAATCAGGATCTGATGGACATGCTCCACCTCAAAAAATCCAAATCCATCAGGACCACGAGAGCTAAAGACTTAAACCTCAGCACAAGTATGAATAGGACATGCTGGATGGATAAATTCATAACCCAGAGGCTTCCCATGCTTTGGAACAAGATCCCAGTTCATATTAGGCAGAGCCCCTCACTGACACTCTTCAAGATAAATCTTGATGAGTGGATGGGAGATCGTAAGTTTACCCCGGGGGTCACATCTGTGTCACTGCTAGACAGGGGCACAGTAAACTAAGTCTATTATATAAGGGGACCTTCATTGTGTCACTAGTAGACAGAGGCACAGTATTCTAAACTTATTCTGTACATCTTTTGCGCCATTTCATGGGGTGGCAAAAGCCACATCACTATGGCTAGGCTTACAAATGCCCCAGGGCAGATAGCCTAGTACTATACTATGAAACTATGAAACTATATATATATATATATATATATATATATATATATATATATATATATATTTATATATATATATATACATATATATATATATATATATATATATATATATATATATATATATATATATATATATATATATATATATATATATATATATATATGGATTCCTATTACAAGAACGAAAGTTCACTACTTCGAACTTGTAATAGGAAGCCTCATTTCTGCAAAAGTTCACTTTAATGAAAGTGAACTTTTGCATAAGTGCACTTCACCGAAAACACCGCAGCACAGTGGAGGACATAAAAAACAAGCTATGTCCTCCACTATGGTGCGATAGTCACGGACCTTAGGGTTAGAGCACGGGTTAGGGTAAGGGGATAGTTAATAAAGCTATCCCCTTACCCTAACCCATGCCTTAACCCTAAGGTTTGTGACTATCGTACCATAGTGGAGGACATTGCTATGTCCTTCACTGCACTGCAGTCGTCATGGACGTTAGGGCTATCCCCTTACTATGACCTGTGCCCTAACCCTAAGGTCTGTGAGTACTGCACAGAAGTTCAGTACAACACCCGTTCATTGTACTGAACTTCACGTAAGTGCACTTTTGATTAAGTGCACTTTCACTGCAGTGTGCATTCCATGCACTATTTCAAATGAGTGAAAATTCGATCTAGTGTATGGAACCCATATATACATATATATGTATATATATATATATATATATATATATATATATATCTATGTATATAAGTATATACATATATATGTATATATATATATATATATATATATATATATATATCTATGAAGAAAGAATGACGTAACAATAAAGCATACAAAAGTAATGAGAAGGGAATCAACAGCAACCCCTGTATTATATAGCGCTGTCAGCGTATGTCATATCCAGCTGGGCAGGAGTGAGCAAAGCACTGCTACTCACACCACAGGCAGGATATTACCAGTGGGAGTAAAATTGTTGATTTTCTAAGTCTACTTTACACACAGAGGGTAGTCTCTGGTGGGACTACCCAAGAATTGATAGACCAATTGGCCTTCCGACCATTACACATGCAAGGGCAGGTAT